>NW_027182823.1:235000-237500 GCF_041146395.1 Eulemur rufifrons | reverse complement strand
TCTCAGACTTCTTGCTTTCTTAGAGTTAAAAAGCCTGCAATCCTCCCATGCCATGCGTGAAAGGAGGCTCTACCACTGTGTCCTGCATGAAACCCACGGGCCCATACCCAGAGTATGATAGAGTGGGTTCCCGGGTACAATCCCAGCCCCCTAAACTCCCCCCGCCCGCCTAATGCAGACAGGGCCCGTGCGCTAAGCATAAACAATACCTTTAACAGATAACCCTAACCCTGAACATAACACCCAACCCTGTTCCTATTTCTCCCCTTAACACGTAAACCTCACCGTGCGCCTAACTTTAACCTCTTATCCTAACGTTAATGCATAACCCATTTCCTGAGAACAACCGCTATCCCATAATTCTAACCCTATCTCCTAGTCATCACTGTGACACCTAATCCCTAAACCTAATTCTAAACCGCTAACCCTAACTGTAACCCTACCTACAACCCTAACACTGACAGTAACCCTTACTTCTAACCCCAACGCTATGCCTAACAAAAACCCTAACCCTTGACCCTAACCCTTCACCCTAACCCCTAAGCCTTACCCTAACCCTTAACCCTAATCCTCATCCTAACCATTAAACCTAACCCTAGCTCTTAAAGCTAACCCTAAACCTTACCCTCACGACTAGACCTAACCCTGACACTAACCTAACACCTAACCCTAACCAGAACCCCTAAAGCTAAGCCTGAACCCTATCCCTAACCTTAGGAGTAAACTTTAACCCTAAACCTAAGCCCAACCCGTAACCCTAATCCTATCCTTTTACCCTAAAACAAACCCCTAAACCTAACCCCTATACCTCACCCTAACTCTAACCCCAATCCTAATTCTAACCATACCCCTTCATAAAACACTAACTCCTAACCGCTAACCCTAACACTAACCAAAAACCCTAATCACTAATCCCTAACCCTAACGCTTAACCTTTACCCTAACTGTTAACCCTCACTCTAAATCTCAACACTGACCCTAACCTTAACCTTTAAATCTAAGCCTAACCCTTAATCCTACAGTAAGGAAGACCCTTAAGCTAATGGGATCCCTTATCCCTAACCCTAACACTACAGCTAAAAATAACCCTAACCTTTGATCCTGAAACCTAACCCCTAACACTTACTTTAACCCCAAACCCTAACCCTAATCCTAAGCATTAAACCTAACCCTATCTCTTAACCCTAACGCTAGCCCTTGCCCTAACGCCTAGATCTAACCCTAAGTCTAACCTACCGCCTAATCCTAACCTTAAGCCCTAATGCTAACTCTAACCCTGAACCCTAAACCTACCCGTAACCCTTAACACTAACCCTATCTGTGAACCTTAAACCTGACCCTAACTATTACCCGCACCCAAGCATTTAACCCTGACCCTAACCCTAATCCTTAATGCTAACCCTAACACTAAACCCTAACCCTAAGCCCAACACTTATCCCTAATCCTATCCCTTAACTCTAACCCTAACCCTAATGCTACCCCCTAAACGTAACCCTAACCGTGACCAGTAAACCTAACCCTAACCTCTAACACAAAGCGTAGCTCATAACTCTAACCCTAAATCTAACCCTAACCTTAACCCTAACCCTAAACCCTAACTCTTAACCTTAACCCTAAGCGTTAACTCTCACGCTAACCTTTAATCCTAACCCTAATCCTAATCTTCAACCCTAAACCTAACACTTAACCCTAACCCTGTACCAAACCCTAACCCCTCATCTTAACCCTAACGGTAAACCTCAACCGTATACCAAAGTGTAACCATTAAACCTAAGAGTAACATTTAACCCTAACCCTAATCCGTAACCCTAAGCCCTCACCCTAACACTAAACTTCATCCTTAACCCTAACCATAATCCTAACCCTAAATCTAATTCTCAGACTTCTTGCTTTCTTAGAGTTTAGAAAACCTGCAATCCTCCCATGCCATGCGTGAAAGGAGGCTCTACCGCTGCGTCCTGCATGAAACCCACGGGCTCATACACAGAGTATGATAGAGTGGGTTCCCGGGTACAATCCCAGTCCCCTAAACTCCCCCCGCCCGCCCAATGCAGACAGGGCCCGTGCGCTAAGCATAAACAATACCTTTAACAGAGAACCCTAACCCTGAACATAACACCCAACCCTGTTCCTATTTCTCCCCTTAACACGTAAACCTCACCGTGCGCCTAACTTTAACCTCTTATCCTAACGTTAATGTATAACCCATTTCCTGAGAACAACCCCTATCCCATAATTCTAACCCTATCTCCTAGTGATCACTGTGACACCTAATCCCTAACCCTAATTCTAAACCGCTAACCCTAACCGTAACCCTACCTACAACCCTGACACTGACAGTAACCCTTACTTCTAACCCCAACGCTATGCCTAACAAAATCCCTAAACCTTCACCCTAACCCCTAAGCCTTACCCTAACCCTTAACCCTAATCCTAATCCTAACCATTAAACCTAACCCTAGCTCTTAAAGCTAACCCTAAACCTTACCCTCACGACTA
>NW_027182823.1:222500-230000 GCF_041146395.1 Eulemur rufifrons | reverse complement strand
GGGTGCAATCCCAGCCCCCTAAACTCCCCCCACCCGCCTAATGCAGACAGGGCCCGTGCGCTAAGCATAAACAATACCTTTAACAGATAACCCTAACCCTGAACATAACACCCAACCCTGTTCCTATTTCTCCCCTTAACACGTAAACCTCCCCATGCGCCTAACTTTAACCTCTTATCCTAACGTTAATGCATAACCCATTTCCTGAGAACAACCGCTATCCCATAATTCTAACCCTATCTCCTAGTCATCACTGTGACACCTAATCCCTAACCCTAATTCTAAACCGCTAACCCTAACCGTAACCCTACCTACAACCCTAACACTGACAGTAACCCTTACTTCTAACCCCAACGCTATGCCTAACAAAAACCCTAACCCTTGACCCTAACCCTTCACCCTAACCCCTAAGCCTTACCCTAACCCTTAACCCTAATCCTAAAACTAACCATTAAACCTAACCCTAGCTCTTAAAGCTAACCCTAAACCTTACCCTCACGACTAGACCTAACCCTGACACTAACCTAACACCTAAACCTAATCAGAACCCCTAAAGCTAAGCCTGAACCCTATCCCTAACCCTAGCAGTAAACTTTAACCCTAAACCTAAGCCCAACCCGTAACCCTAATCCTATCCTTTTACCCTAAAACTAACCCCTAAACCTAACCCCTATACCTCACCCTAACTCTAACCCCAATCCTAATTCTAAACATACCCCTTCATAAAACACTAACTCCTAACCGCTAACCCTAACACTAACCAAAAACCCTAATCACTAATCCCTAACACTAACGCTTAACCTTTACCCTAACCGTTAACCCTCACCCTAAATCTTAACACTGACCCTAACCTTAACCTTTAACTCTAAGCCTAACCCTTAACACTACAGTAAGGAAGACCCTTAATGCTAATGGGATCCCTTATCCCTAACCCTAACACTACAGCTAAAAATAACCCTAACCTTGGATCCTTAAACCTAACCCCTAACACTTACTTTAACCCCAAACCCTAACCCTAATCCTAAGCATTAAACCTAACCCTATCTCTTAACCCTAACGCTAGCCCTTACCCTAATGCCTAGATCTAACCCTAAATCGAACCTACCGCCTAATCCTAACCTTAAGCCCTAATGCTAACTCTAACCCTGAACCCTAAACCTACCCATAACCCTTAACACTAACCCTATCCGTGAACCTTAACCCTGACCCTAACCATTACCCGCACCCAAGCATTTAACCCTGACCCTACCCCTAATCCTTAATGATAACACTAACACTAAACCCTAACCCTAAGCCCAACACTTAACCCTAATCCTATCCCTTAACCCTAACCCTAACGCAAACCCCTAAACGTAACCCTAACTGTGACCAGTAAACCTAACCTTAACCTCTAACACAAACCATAGCACATAACTCTAACCCTAAAACTAAACCTAACCCCAACCCTAACCCTAAACCCTAACTCTTAACCTTAACCCTAAGCGTTAACTCTCACGTTAACCTTTAATCCTAACTCTAATCCTAATCTTCAACCCTAAACCTAACACTTAACCCTAACCCTGTACCAAACCCTAACCCCTCATCTTAACCCTAACCGTAAACCTCAACCCTAAACCAAAGTGTAACCGTTAAACCTAAGAGTAACCTTTAACCCTAACCCTAATCCCTAACCCTAAGCCCTCACCCTAACACTAAACTTCATCCTTAACTCTAACCATAATCCTAACCCTAAATCTAATTCTCAGACTTCTTGCTTTCTTAGAGTTTAGAAAGCCTGCAATCCTCCCATGCCATGCGTGAAAGGAGGCTCTACCTCTGTGTCCTGTATGAAACCCACGGACCCATACCCAGAGTATGATAGAGTGGGTTCCCGGGTACAATCCCAGCCCCCAAAACTCCCCCCGCCCGCCTAATGCAGACAGGGCCCGTGCACTAAGCATAAACAATACCTTTAACAGATAACCCTAACCCTGAACATAACACCCAACCCTGTTCCTATTTCTCCCCTTAACACGTAAACCTCACCGTGTGCCTAACTTTAACCTCTTATCCTAACGTTAATGCATAACCCATTTCCTGAGAACAACCCCTATCCCATAATTCTAACCCTATCTCCTAGTCATCACTGTGACACCTAATCCCTAACCCTAATTCTAAACCGCTAACCCTAACCGTAACCCTACCTACAACCCTAACACTGACAGTAACCCTTACTTCTAACCCCAACGCTATGCCTATCAAAAACCCTAACCCTGCACCCTAACCCCTAAGCCTTACCCTAACTCTTAACCTTAATCCTTATCCTAACCATTAAAGCTAACCCTAGCTCTTAAAGATAACCCTGAACCTTACCCTCACGACTAGACCTAACCCTGACACTAACCTAACACCTAACCCTAAGCAGAACCCCTAAAGCTAAGCCTGAACCCTATCCCTAACCCTAGCAGTAAACTTTAACCCTAAACCTAAGCCCAACCCGTACCTCTAATCCTATCCTTTTACCCTAAAACTAACCCCTAAACCTAACCCCTATACCTCACCCTAACTCTAACCCCAATCCTAATTCTAACCATACCCCTTCATAAAACACTAACTCCTAACCGCTAACCCTAACACTAACCAAAAACCCTAATCACTAATCCCTAACCCTAACGCTTAACCTTTACCCTAACCGTTAACCCTCACCCTAAATCTTAACACTGACCCTAACCTTAAGCTTTAACTCTAAGCCTAACCCTTAACCCTACAGTAAGGAAGACCCTTAATGCTAATGGGATCCCTTTTCCGTAACCCTAACACTACAGCTAAAAATAACAGTAACCTTTCATCCTTAAACCTAACCCCTAACACTTACTTTAACCCCAAACCCTAACCCTAATCCTAAGCATTAAACCTAACCCTATCTCTTAACCCTAACGCTAGCCCTTACCGGAACGCCTAGATCTAACCCTAAATCGAACCTACCGCCTAATCCTAACCTTAAGCCCTAATGCTAACTCTAACCCTGAACCCTAAACCTACCCGTAACCTTTAACACTAACCCTATCCGTGAACCTTAACCCTGACCCTAACCATTACCCGCACCCAGGCATTTAACCCTGACCCTACCCCTAGTCCTTAATGATAACCCTAACACTAAACCCTAACCCTAAGGCCAACACTTAACCGTAATCCTATCCCTTAACCCTAACCCTAACCCTAACCCTAATGCTAACCCCTAAACGTAACCCTAACCGTCACCAGTAAACCTAACCCTAACCTCTAACACAAACCATAGCACATAACTCTAACCCTAAAACTAACCCTAACCCTAAACCTAACCCTAAACCCTAACTCTTAACCTTAACCCTAGGCGTTAACTCTCACGCTATCCTATAATCCTAACCCTAATCCTAATCTTCAACCCTAAACCTTACACTTAACCCTAACCCTGTACCAAACCCTAACCCCTCATCTTAACCCTAACCGTAAACCTCAACCCTAAACCAAAGTGTAACCGTTAAACCTAAAAGTAACCTTTAACCCTAACCCTAATCCCTAACCCTAAGCCCTCACCCTAACACTAAACTTCATCCTTAACCCTAACCATAATCCTAACCCTAAATCTAATTCTCAGACTTCTTGCTTTCTTAGAGTTTAGAAAGCCTGCAATCCTCCCATGCCATGCGTGAAAGGAGGCTCTACCACTGTGTCCTGTATGAAACCCACGGACCCATACCCAGAGTATGATAGAGTGGCTTCCCGGGTACAATCCCAGCCCCCAAAACTCCCCCCCGCCCGCCTAATGCAGACAGGGCCCGTGCGCTAAGCATAAACAATACCTTTAACAGATAACCCTAACCCTGAACATAACACCTAACCCTGTTCCTATTTCTCCCCTTAACACGTAAACTTCACCGTGCGCCTAACTTTAACCTCTTATCCTAACGTTAATGCATAACCCATTTCCTGAGAACAACCCCTATCCCATAATTCTAACCCTATCTCCTAGTCATCACTGTGACACCTAATCCCTAAACCTAATTCCAAACCGCTAACCCTAACCGTAACCCTACCTACAACCCTAACACTGACAGTAACCCTTACTTCTAACCCCAACGCTATGCCTAAAAAAAACCCTAACCCTTGACCCTAACCCTTCACCCTAACCCCTAAGACTTACCCTAACCCTTAACCCTAATCCTAATCCTAACCATTAAACCTAACCCTAGCTCTTAAAGCTAACCCTAAACCTTACCCTCACGAATGGACCTAACCCTGACACTAACCTAACACTTAACCCTCACCAGAACCCCTAAAGCTAACCCTGAACCCTATCCCTAACCCTAGCAGTAAACTTTAACCCTAAACCTAAGCCCAACCCGTAACCCTAATCCTATCCTTTTACCCTAAAACTAACCCCTAAACCTAACCCCTATACCTCACCCTAACTCTAACCCCAATCCTAATTCTAACCATACCCCTTCATAAAACACTAACTCCTAACCGCTAACCCTAACACTAACCAAAAAGCCTAATCACTAATCCCTAACCCTAACGCTTAACCTTTACCCTAACCGTTAACCCTCACCCTAAATCTTAACCCTGACCCTAACCTTAACCTTTAACTCTAAGCCTAACCCTTAACCCTACAGTAAGGAAGACCCTTAATGCTAATGGGATCCCTTATCCCTAACCCTAACACTACAGCTAAAAATAACCCTAACCTTGGATCCTTAAACCTAACCCCTAACACTTACTTTAACCCCAAACCCTAACCCTAATCCTAAGCATTAAACCTAACCCTATCTCTTAACCCTAACGCTAGCCCTTACCCTAATGCCTAGATCTAACCCTAAATCGAACCTACCGCCTAATCCTAACCTTAAGCCCTAATGCTAACTCTAACCCTGAACCCTAAACCTACCCGTAACCCTTAACACTAACCCTATCCGTGAACCTTAACCCTGACCCTAACCATTACCCGCACCCAAGCATTTAACCCTGACCCTACCCCTAATCCTTAATGATAACCCTAACACTAAACCCTGACCCTACTCCCAACACTTAAACCTAATCCTGTCCCTTAACCCTAACCCTAATGCTAACCCCTAAACGTAACCCTCACCGTGACCAGTAAACCTAACCCTAACCTCTAACACAAACCATAGCACATAACTCTAACCCTAAAACGAACCCTAAACCTAACCCTAACCCTAAACCCTAACTGTTAACCTTAACCCTAAGCGTTAACTCTCACGCTAACCTTTAATCCTAACCCTAATCCTAATCTTCAACACTAAACCTAACACTTAACCCTAACCCTGTACCAAACCCTAACCCCTCATCTTAACCCTAACCGTAAACCTCAACCCTAAACCAAAGTGTAACCGTTAAACCTAAGACTAACCTTTAACCCTAACCCTAAGCCCTAACCCTAAGCCCTCACCCTAACACTAAACTTCATCCTTAACCCTAACCATAATCCGAACCCTAAATCTCATTCTCAGACTTCTTACTTTCTTAGAGTTTAGAAAGCCTGCAATCCTCCCATGCCATGCGTGAAAGGAGGCTCTACCACTGTGTCCTGTATGAAACCCACGGACCCATACCCAGAGTATGATAGAGTGGGTTCCCGGGTACAATCCCAGCCCCCGAAACTCCCCCCGCCCGCCTAATGCAGACAGGGCCCGTGCGCTAAGCATAAACAATACCTTTAACAGATAACCCTAACCCTGAACATAACACCCAACCCTGTTCCTATTTCTCCCCTTAACACGTAAACCTCACCGTGCGCCTAACTTTAACCTCTTATCCTAACGTTAATGCATAACCCATTTCCTGAGAACAACCCCTATCCCATAATTCTAACCCTATCTCCTAGTCATCACTGTGACACCTAATCCCTAACCCTAATTCTAAACCGCTAACCCTAACCGTAACCCTACGTACAACCCTAACACTGACAGTAACCCTTACTTCTAACCCCAACGCTATGCCTAACAAAAACCCTAACCCTTCACCCTAACCCCTAAGCCTTACCCTAACCCTTAACCCTAATCCTAATCCTAACCATTAAACCTAACCCTAGCTCTTAAAGATAACCCTGAACCTTGCCCTCACGACTAGACCTAACCCTGACACTAACCTAACACCTAACCCTAAGCAGAACACCTAAAGCGAAGCCTGAACCCTATCCCTAACCCTAGCAGTAAACTTTAACCCTAAACCTAAGCCCAACACGTAACCCTAATCCTATCCTTTTACCCTAAAACTAACCCCTAAACCTAACCCCTATACCTCACCCTAACTCTAACCCCAATCCTAATTCTAACCATACCCCTTCATAAAACACTAACTCCTAACCGGTAACCCTAACACTAACCAAAAACCCTAATCACTAATCCCTAACCCTAACGCTTAACCTTTACCCTAACCGTTAACCCTCACCCTAAATCTTAACACTGACCCTAACCTTAACCTTTAACTCTAAGCCTAACCCTTAACCCTACAGTAAGGAAGACCCTTAATGCTAATGGGAACCCTTTTCCGTAACCCTAACACTACAGCTAAAAATAACAGTAACCTTTCATCCTTAAACCTAACCCCTAACACTTACTTTAACCCCAAACCCTAACAATAATCCTAAGCATTAAACCTAACCCTATCTCTTAACCCTAACGCTAGCCCTTACCCGAACGCCTAGATCTAACGCTAAATCGAACCTACCGCCTAATCCTAACCTTAAGCCCTAATGCTAACTCTAACCCTGAACCCTAAACCTACCCGTAACCCTTAACACTAACCCTATCCGTGAACCTTAACCCTGACCCTAACCATTACCCGCACCCAGGCATTTAACCCTGACCCTACCCCTAGTCCTTAATGATAACCCTAACACTAAACCCTAACCCTAAGGCCAACACTTAACCGTAATCCTATCCCTTAACCCTAACCCTAACCCTGACCCTAATGCTAACCCCTAAACGTAACCCTAACCGTGAACAGTAAACCTAACCCTAACCTCTAACACAAACCATAGCACATAACTCTAACCCTAAAACTAACCCTAACCCTAAACCTAACCCTAAACCCTAACTCTTAACCTTAACCCTAAGCGTTAACTCTCACGCTATCCTATAATCCTAACCCTAATCCTAATCTTCAACCCTAAACCTTACACTTAACCCTAACCCTGTACCAAACCCTAACCCCTCATCTTAACCCTAACCGTAAACCTCAACCCTAAACCAAAGTGTAACCGTTAAACCTAAGACTAACCTTTAACCCTAACCCTAATCCCTAACCCTAAGCCCTCACCCTAACACTAAACTTCATCCTTAACCCTAACCAGAATCCTAACCCTAAATCTAATTCTCAGACTTCTTGCTTTCTTAGAGTTTAGAAAGCCTGCAATCCTCCCATGCCATGCGTGAAAGGAGGCTCTACCACTGTGTCCTGTATGAAACCCACGGACCCATACCCAGAGTATGATAGAGTGGCTTCCCGGGTACAATCCCA
>NW_027182823.1:212500-217500 GCF_041146395.1 Eulemur rufifrons | reverse complement strand
CCCTAAACTCCCCCCGCCCGCCCAATGCAGACAGGGCCCGTGCGCTAAGCATAAACAATACCTTTAACAGATAACCCTAACCCTGAACATAACACCCAACCCTGTTCCTATTTCTCCCTTTAACACGTAAACTTCACCGTGCGCCTAACTTTAACCTCTTATCCTAACGTTAATGCATAACCCATTTCCTGAGAACAACCCCTATCCCATAATTCTAACCCTATCTCCTAGTCATCACTGTGACACCTAATCCCTAACCCTAATTCTAAACCGCTAACCCTAACCGTAACCCTACCTACAACCCTAACACTGACAGTAACCCTTACTTCTAACCCCAACGCTATGCCTAACAAAAACCCTAAACCTTGACCCTAACCCTTCACCCTAACCCCTAAGCCTTACCCTAACCCTTAACCCTAATCCTAATCCTAACCATTAAACGTAACACTAGCTCTTAAAGCTAACCCTAAACCTTACCCTCACGACTAGACCTAACCCTGACACTAACCTAACACCTAACCCTATCCAGAACCCCTAAAGCTAACCCTGAACCCTATCCCTTACCCTAGCTGTAAACTTTAACCCTAAACCTAAGCCCAACCCGTAACCCTAATCCTATCCTTTTACCCTAAACCTAACCCCTATACCTCACCCTAACTCTAACCCCTATCCTAATTCTAACTATACCCCTTCATAAAACACTAACTCCTAACCGCTAACCCTAACACTAACCAAAAACCCTAATCACTAATCCCTAACCCTAACACTTAACCTTTACCATAACCGTTAACCCTCACCCCAAATCTTAACACTGACCCTAACCTTAACCTTTAACTCTAAGCCTAACCCTTAACCCTACAGTAAGGAAGACCCTTAATGCTAATGGGATCACTTATCCCTAACCCTAACACTACAGCTAAAAGTATCCCTAACCTTGGATCCTTAAACCTAACCCGTAACACTTACTTTAACCCCAAACCCTAACCCTAATCCTAAGCATTAAACCTAACCCTATCTCTTAACCCTAACGCTAGCCCTTACCCTAACGCCTAGATCTAACCCTAAATCGAACCTACCGCCTAATCCTAACCTTAAGCCCTAATGCTAACTCCAACCCTGAACCCTAAACCTACCCGTAACCCTTAACACTAACCCTATCCGTGAACCTTAACCCTGACCCTAACCATTACCCGCACCCAAGCATTTAACCCTGACCCTACCCCTAATCCTTAATGATAACACTAACACTAAACCCTAACCCTAAGCCCAACACTTAACCCTAATCCTATCCCTTAACCCTAACCCTAACGCAAACCCCTAAACGTAACCCTAACCGTGACCAGTAAACCTAACCTTAACCTCTAACACAAACCATAGCACATAACTCTAACCCTAAAACTAAACCTAACCCCAAACCTAACCCTAAACCCTAACTCTTAACCTTAACCCTAAGCGTTAACTCTCACGCTAACCTTTAATCCTAACCCTAATCCTAATCTTCAACCCTAAACCTAACACTTAACCCTAACCCTGTACCAAACCCTAACCCCTCATCTTAACCCTAACCGTAAACCTCAACCCTAAACCACAGTGTAACCGTTAAACCTAAGAGTAACCTTTAACCCTAACCCTAATCCCTAACCCTAAGCCCTCACCCTTACACTAAACTTCATCCTTAACCCTAACCATAATCCTAACCCTAAATCTCATTCTCAGACTTCTTACTTTCTTAGAGTTTAGAAAGCCTGCAATCCTCCCATGCCATGCGTGAAAGGAGGCTCTACCACTGTGTCCTGCATGAAACCCACGGGCCCATACCCAGAGTAAGATAGAGTGGGTTCCCGGGTACAATCCCAGCCCCCTAAACTCCCCCCGCCTGCCTAATGCAGACAGGGCCCGTGCGCTAAGCATAAACAAAACCTTTAACAGATAACCCTAACCCTGAACATAACACCCAACCCTGTTCCTATTTCTCCCCTTAACACGTAAACCTCACCGTGCGCCTAACTTTAACCTCTTATCCTAACGTTATTGCATAACCCATTTCCTGAGAACAACCCCTATCCCATAATTCTAACCCTATCTCCTAGTCATCACTGTGACACCTAATCCCTAACCCTAATTCTAAACCGCTAACCCTAACCGTAACCCTACCTACAACCCTAACACTGACAGTAACCCTTACTTCTAACCCCAACGCTATGCCTAACAAAAACCCTAACCCTTCACCCTAACCCCTAAGCCTTACCCTAACCCTTAACCCTAATCCTAATCCTAACCATTAAACCTAACCCTAGCTCTTAAAGATAACCCTGAACCTTGCCCTCACGACTAGACCTAACCCTGACACTAACCTAACACCTAACCCTAAGCAGAACCCCTAAAGCTAAGCCTGAAACCTATCCCTATCCCTAGCAGTAAACTTTATCCCTAAACCTAAGCCCAACCCGTAACCCTAATCCTATCCTTTTACCCTAAAACTAACCCCAAAACCTAACCCCTATACCTCACCCTAACTCTAACCCCAATCCTAATTCTAACCATACCCCTTCATAAAACACTAACTCCTAACCGCTAACCCTAACACTAACCAAAAACCCTAATCACTAATCCCTAACCCTAACGCTTAACCTTTACCCTAACCGTTAACCCTCACCCTAAATCTTAACACTGACCCTAGCCTTAACCTTTAACTCTAAGCCTAACCCTTAACCCTACAGTAAGGAAGACCCTTAATGCTAATGGGATCACTTTTCCGTAACCCTAACACTACAGCTAAAAATAACAGTAACCTTTCATCCTTAAACCTAACCCCTAACACTTACTTTAACCCCAAACCCTAACCCTAATCCTAAGCATTAAACCTAACCCTATCTCTTAACCCTAACGCTAGCCCTTACCCGAACGCCTAGATCTAACCCTAAATCGAACCTACCGCCTAATCCTAACCTTAAGCCCTAATGCTAACTCTAACCCTGAACCCTAAACCTACCCGTAACCCTTAACACTAACCCTATCCGTGAACCTTAACCCTGACCCTAACCATTACCCGCACCCAGGCATTTAACCCTGACCCTACCCCTAGTCCTTAATAATAACCCTAACACTAAACCCTAACCCTAAGGCCAACACTTAACCGTAATCCTATCCCTTAACCCTAACCCTAACCCTAACCATAATGCTAACCCCTAAACGTAACCCTAACCGTCACCAGTAAACCTAACCCTAACCTCTAACACAAACCATAGCACATAACTCTAACCCTAAAACTAACCCTAACCCTAAACCTAACCCTAAACCCTAACTCTTAACCTTAACCCTAAGCGTTAACTCTCACGCTATCCTATAATCCTAACCCTAATCCTAATCTTCAAACCTAAACCTTACACTTAACCCTAACCCTGTACCAAACCCTAACCCCTCATCTTAACCCTAACCGTAAACCTCAACCCTAAACCACAGTGGAACCGTCAAAACTAAGAGTAACCTTTAACCCTAACCCTAATCCCTAACCCTAAGCCCTCACCCTAACACTAAACTTCATCCTTAACCCTAACCATAATCCTACCCCTAAATCTAATTCTCAGACTTCTTGCATTCTTAGAGTTTAGAAAGCCTGCAATCCTCCCATGCCATGCGTGAAAGGAGGCTCTACCACTGTGTCCTGTATGAAACCCACGGACCCATACCGAGAGTATGATAGAGTGGGTTCCCGGGTACAATCCCAGCCCCCAAAACTCCCCCCCGCCCGCCTAATGCAGACAGGGCCCGTGGGCTAAGCATAAACAATACCTTTAACAGATAACCCTAACCCTGAACATAACACCCAACCCTGTTCCTATTTCTCCCCTTAACACGTAAACCTCACCGTGCGCCTAACTTTAACCTCTTATCCTAACGTTAATGCATAACCCATTTCCTGAGAACAACCCCTATCCCATAATTCTAACCCTATCTCCTAGTCATCACTGTGACACCTAATCCCTAACCCTAATTCCAAACCGCTAACCCTAACCGTAACCCTACCTACAACCCTAACACTGACAGTAACCCTTACTTCTAACCCCAACGCTATGCCTAACAAAAACCCTAACCCTTCACCCTAACCCTTCACCCTAACCCCTAAGACTTACCCTAACCCTTAACCCTAATCCTAATCCTAACCATTAAACCTAACCCTAGCTCTTAAAGCTAACCCTAAACCTTACCCTCACGACTAGACTTAACCCTGACACTAACCTAACACTTAACCCTCACCAGAATCCCTAAAGCTAACCCTGAACCCTATCCCTAACCCTAGCAGTAAACTTTAACCCTAAACCTAAGCCCAACCCGTAACCCTAATCCTATCCTTTTACCCTAAAACTAACCCCTAAAACTATCCCCTATACCTCACCCTAACTCTAACCCCAATCGTAATTCTAACCATACCCCTTCATAAAACACTAACTCCTAACCGCTAACCCTAACACTAACCAAAAAGCCTAATCACTAATCCCTAACCCTAACGCTTAACCTTTATCCTAACTGTTAACCCTCACTATAAATCTCAACACTGACCCTAACCTTAACCTTTAACGCTAAGCCTAACCCATAACCCTACAGTAAGGAAGACCCTTAATGCTAATGGGATCCCTTATCCCTAACCCTAACACTACAGCTAAAAGTAACCCTAACCTTTGATCCTGAAACCTAACCCCTAACACTTACTTTAACCCCAAACCCTAACCCTAATGCTAAGCATTAAACCTAAACCTATCTCTTAACCCTAACGCTAGCCCTTACCCTAACCCCTAGATCTAACCCTAAGTCTAAACTACCGCCTAATCCTAACCTTAAGCCCTAATGCTAACTCTAACCCTGAACCCTAAACCTACCCGTAACCGTTAACACTAACCCTATCCGTGAACCTTAACCCTGACCCTAACTATTACCCGCACCCAAGCATTTAACCCTGACCCTAACACTAATCCTTAATGCTAACCCTAACACTAAACCCT
>NW_027182823.1:180000-205000 GCF_041146395.1 Eulemur rufifrons | reverse complement strand
ACCCTAACCCCGACCCCAACCCCAACCCTAACCCTAAACCTAACCCCTAACCCTGACCCTGACCCTGACCCTGAGCCTAACCCCTAATCCTAACCCTAACCCTTAACCCTACCCCTACCCCTACCCCTACCCTAAACCTAACCCTAACCCAACCCTAACCCTAACCCTAACCCAAACCTAACCCTAACCCGAACCCGAACCCTAACCCTAACCCTAACCCCTAAACCTAACCCTAACCCCTAACCCTAACCCCAACCCCAACCATAACCCTAACCCCCCTAACCCTATCCCTAACCCTAACCCCTAACCCTAACCCTAACCCCTAACCCTAATCCCTAAACCCTGACCCTGACCCTGACCCTAACCCTAACTCCTAACCCTAACCCTAACCATAACTCTAACCCTAAACCCTAAACCTACCCGTAACCCTTAACACTAACCCTATTTGTGAACCTTAACCCTGAACCTAAACATCACCCGCACCCAAGCTTTTTACCCTGACCCTAACCCTAATCCTTAATGCTAACCCTAACACTAAACCATAACCCTAAGCCCAACACTTATCCCTCATCCTATCCCTTAACCTTAACCTTAACCCTAATGCTACCCCATAAATGTAACCCTAACCGTGACCAGTAAACCTAACCCTAACCTCTAACACAAACCATAGCACATAACTCTAACCCTAAAACTAACCCTAACCCTAACCCTAACCCTAAACCCTAACTCTTAACCTTAACCCTAAGCGTTAACTCTCACGCTAACCTTTAATCCTAACCCTAATTCTAATCTTCAACCCTAAACCTAACACTTAACCCTAACCCTGTACCAAACACTAACCCCTCATCTAAACCCTAACCGTAAACCTCAACCCTAAACCAAAGTGTAACCGTTAAACCTAAGACTAACCTTTAACCCTAACCCTAATCCAGAACCTTAAGCCCTCACCCTAACACTAAACTTCATCCTTAACCCTAACCATAATCCTAACCCTAAATCTAATTCTCAGAATTCTTGCTTTCTTAGTGTTTAGAAAGCCTGCAATTTTCCCATGCCATGCGTGAAAGGAGGCTCTACCACTGTGTCCTGCATGAAACCCACGGGCCGATACCCGGGGTATGATAGAGTGGTTTCCCGGGTACAATCCCAGCCCGCTAACCTCCCCCCGCCCGCTTAATGCAGACAGGGCCCGTGTGCTAAGCATAAACAATACCTTTAACAGATAACCCTAACCCTGAACATAACACCCAACCCTGTTCCTATTTCTCCCCTTAACACGTAAACCTCACCGTGCGCCTAACTTTAACCTCTTATCCTAACGTTAATGCATAACCCATTCCTGAGAACAACCCCTATCCCATAATTCTAACCCTATCTCCTAGTCATCACTGTGACACCTAATCCCTAACCCTAATTCTAAACCGCTAACCCTAACCGTAACCCTACCTACAACCCTAACACTGACAGTAACCCTTACTTCTAACCCCAACGCTATGCTTAACAAAAACCCTAACCCTTGACCCTATCCCTTCACCCTAACCCCTAAGCCTTACCCTAACCCTTAACCCTAATCCTAATCCTAACCATTAAACCTAACCCTAGCTCTTAAAGCTAACCCTAAACCTTACCCTCATGACTAGACCTAACCCTGACACTAACCTAACACCTAACCCTAACCAGAACCCCTAAAGCTAACCCTGAACCCTATCCCTAACCCTAGCAGTAAACTTTAACCCTAAACCTAAGCCCAACCCGTAACCCTAATCCTATCCTTTTACACTAAAACTAACCCCTAAACCTAACCCCTATATCTCACCCTAACTCTAACCCCAATCCTAATTCTAACCATACCCCTTCATAAAATAATAACTCCTAATCGCTAACCCTAACACTAACCAAAATCCCTAATCACTAATCCCTAACCCTAACGCTTAACCTTTACCCTAACCGTTAACCCTCACCCTAAATCTTAACACTGACCCTAACCTTAACCTTTAACTCTAAGCCTAACCCTTAACCCTACAGTAAGGAAGACCCTTAATGCTAATGGGATCCCTTATCCCTAACCCTAACACTACAGCTAAAAATAACCCTAACCTTGGATCCTGAAACCTAACCCCTAACACTTACTTTAACCCCAAACCCTAACCCTAATCCTAAGCATTAAACCTAAACCTATCTCTTAACCCTAACGCTAGCCCTTACCCTAACGCCTAGATCTAACCCTAAATCTAACCTACCGCCTAATCCTAACCTTAAGCCCTAATGCTAACTCTAACCCTGAACCATAAACCTACCCGTAACCCTTAACACTAACCCTATCCGTGAACCTTAACCCTGACCCTAACCATTACCCGCAACCAAGCATTTAACCCTGACCCTAACCCTAATCCTTAATGATAACCCTAACACTAAACCCTAACCCTAAGCCCAACACTAATCCCTAATCCTATCCCTTAACCTTAACCATAAGCCTAACCCTAATGCTACCCCCTAAACCTAACCCTAGCCGTGACCAGTAAACCTAACCCTAACCTCTAACACAAACCATAGCACATAACTCTAACTCTAAAACTAACACTAACCCTAACCCTAAACCCTAACTCTTAACCTTAACCCTAAGCGTTAACTCTCACGCTAACCTTTAATCCTAACCCTAATCCTAATCTTCAACCCTAAACCTAACACATTACCCTAACCTTGTACCAAACCCTAACCCCTCATCTTAACCCTAACCGTAAACCTCAACCCTAAATCAAAGTGTAACCGTTAACCCTAAGGGTAACCTTTAACCCTAACCCTAATCCCTAACCCTAAGCCCTCACCCTAACACTAAACTTCATCCTTAACCCTAACCAAAATCCTAACCCTAAATCTAATTCTCAGACTTCTTGCTTTCTTAGAGTTTAGAAAGCCTGCAATCCTCCCATGCCATGCGTGAAAGGAGGCTCTACCACTGCGTCCTGCATGAAACCCACGGGCCCATACCCAGAGTATGATAGAGTGGGTTCCCGGGTACAATCCCAGCCCCCTAAACTCCACCCGCCCGCCCAATGCAGACAGGGCCCGTTCGCTAAGCATAAACAATACCTTTAACAGATAACCCTAACCATGAACAAATCACCCAAACCTGTTCCTATTTCTCCCCTTAACACGTAAACCTCACCGTGCGCCTAACTTTAACCTCTTATCCTAACGTTAATGCATAACCCATTTCCTGAGAACAACCCCTATCCCATAATTCTAACCCTATCTCCTAGTCATCACTGTGACACCTAATCCCTAATCCTAATTCTAAACCGCTAACCCTAACCGTAACCCTAACTACAACCCTAACACTGACTGTAACCCTTACTTCTAACCCCAACGCTATGCCTAACAAAAACCCTATCCCTTGACCCTAACCCTTCACCCTAACCCCTAAGCCTTACCCTAACCCTTAACCCTAATCCTAATCCTAACCATTAAACCTAACCCTAGCTCTTAAAGCTAACCGTAAACCTTACCCTCACGACTAGACCTAACCCTGACACTAACCTAACACCTAATCCTAACCAGAACCCCTAAAGCTAAGCCTGAACCCTATCCCTAACCCTAGCAGTAAACTTTAACCCTAAACCTAAGCCCAACCCGTAACCCTAATCCTATCCTTTTACACTAAAACTAACCCCTAAACCTAACCCCTATACCTCACCCTAACTCTAACCCCAATCCTAATTCTAACCATACCCCTTCATAAAGCACTAACTCCTAACCGCTAACCCTAACACTAACCAAAAACCCTAATCACTAATCCCTAACCCTAACGCTTAACCTTTACCCTAACCGTTAACCCTCACCCTAAATCTTAACACTGACCCTAACCTTAACCTTTAACTCTAAGCCTAACCCTTAACCCTACAGTAAGGAAGACCCTTAATGCTAATGGGATCCCTTATCCCTAACCCTAACACTACAGCTAAAAATAACCCTAACCTTGGATCCTTAAACCTAACCCCTAACACTTACTTTAACCCCAAACCTAACCCTAATCCTAAGCATTAAACCTAACCCTATCTCTTAACCCTAACGCTAGCCCTTACCCTAATGCCTAGATCTAACCCTAAATCGAACCTACCGCCTAATCCTAACCTTAAGCCCTAATGCTAACTCTAACCCTGAACCCTAAACCTACCCGTAACACTTAACACTAACCCTATCCGTGAACCTTAACCCTGACCCTAACCATTACCCGCACCCAAGCATTTAACCCTGACCCTACCCCTAATCCTTAATGATAACCCTAACACTAAACCCTCACCCTACGCCCAACACTTAACCCTAATCCTGTCCCTTAACCCTAACCCTAATGCTAACCCCTAAACGTAACCCTCACCGTGACCAGTAAACCTAACCATAACCTCTAACACAAACCATAGCACATAACTCTAACCCTAAAACGCACCCTAAACCTAAACCTAACCCCTAACTCTTAACCTTAACCCTAAGCGTTAACTCTCACGCTAACCTTTAATCCTAACCCTAATGATAATCTTCAACCCTAAACCTAACACTTAACCCTAACCCTGTACCAAACCCTAACCCCTCATCTTAACCCTAACCGTAAACCTCAACCCTAAACCAAAGTGTAACCGTTAAACCTAAGAGTAACATTTAACCCTAACCCTAAGCCCTAACCTTAAGCCCTCACCCTAACACTAAACTTCATCCTTAACCCTAACCATAATCCTAACCCTAAATCTAATTCTCAGACTTCTTACTTTCTTAGAGTTTAGAAAGCCTGCAATTCTCCCATGCCATGCGTGAAAGGAGGCTCTACCACTGTGTCCTGCATGAAACACATGGGCCCATACCCAGAGTAAGATAGAGTGGGTTCCCGGGTACAATCCCAGCCCCCTAAACTCCCCCCGCCCGCCTAATGCAGACAGGGCCCGTGCGCTAAGCATAAACAAAACCTTTAACAGATAACCCTAACCCTGAATATAACACCCAACCCTGTTCCTATTTCTCCCCTTAACACGTAAACCTCACCGTGCGCCTAACTTTAACCTTTTATCCTAACGTTAATGCATAACCCATTTCCTGAGAACAACCCCTATCCCATAATTCTAACCCTATCTCCTAGTCATCACTGTGACACCTAATCCCTAACCCTAATTCTAAACCGCTAACCCTAACCGTAACCCTACCTACAACCCTAACACTGACAGTAACCCTTACTTCTAACCCCAACGCTATGCCTAACAAAAAACCTAACCCTGCACCCTAACCCCTAAGCCTTACTCTAACCCTTAACCCTAATCCTAATCCTAACCATTAAACCTAGCCCTAGCTCTTAAAGATAACCCTGAACCTTGCCCTCACGACTAGACCTAACCCTGACACTAACCTAACACCTAACCCTAACCAGAACCCCTAAAGCTAAGCCTGAACCCTATCCCTAACCCTAGCAGTAAACTTTAACCCTAAACCTAAGCCCAACCCGTAACCCTAATCCTATCCTTTTACCCTAAAACTAACCCCTAAACCTAACCCCTATACCTCACCCTAACTCTAACCCCAATCCTAATTCTAACCATACCCCTTCATAAAACACTAACTCCTAACCGCTAACCCTAACACTAACCAAAAACCCTAATCACTAATCCCTAACCCTAACGCTTAACCTTTACCCTAACCGTTAACCCTCACCCTAAATCTTAACACTGACCCTAACCTTAACCTTTAACTCTAAGCCTAACCCTTAACCCTACAGTAAGGAAGACCCTTAATGCTAATGGGATCACTTTTCCGTAACCCTAACACTACAGCTAAAAATAACAGTAACCTTTCATCCTTAAACCTAACCCCTAACACTTACTTTAACCCCAAACCCTAACCCTAATCCTAAGCATTAAACCTAACCCTATCTCTTAACGCTAACGCTAGCCCTTACCCGAACGCCTAGATCTAACCCTAAAGCGAACCTACCGCCTAATCCTAACCTTAAGCCCTAATGCTAATCTAACCCTGAACCCTAAACCTACCCGTAACCCTTAACACTAACCCTATCCGTGAACCTTAACCCTGACCCTAACCATTACCCGCACCCAGGCATTTAACCCTGACCCTACCCCTAGTCCTTAATGATAACCCTAACACTAAACCCTAACCCTAAGGCCAACACTTAACCGTAATCCTATCCCTTAACCCTAACCCTAACCCTAAACCTAATGCTAACCCCTAAAAGTAACCCTAACCGTGACCAGTAAACCTAACCCTAACCTCTAACACAAACCATAGCACATAACTCTAACCCTAAAACTAACCCTAACCCTAAACCTAACCCTAAACCCTAACTCTTAACCTTAACCCTAAGCGTTAACTCTCACGCTATCCTATAATCCTAACCCTAATCCTAATCTTCAACCCTAAACCTTACACTTAACCCTAACCCTGTACCAAACCCTAACCCCTGATCTTAACCCTAACCGTAAACCTCAACCCTAAACCAAAGTGTAACCGTTAAACCTAAGAGTAACCTTTAACCCTAACCCTAATCCCTAACCCTAAGCCCTCACCCTAACACTAAACTTCATCCTTACGCCTAACCAGAATCCTAACCCTAAATCTAATTCTCAGACTTCTTGCTTTCTTAGAGTTTAGAAAGCCTGCAATCCTCCCATGCCATGCGTGAAAGGAGGCTCTACCACTGTGTCCTGCATGAAACCCACGGGCCGATACCCAGGGTATGATAGAGTGGTTTCCCGGGTACAATCCCAGCCCGCTAACCTCCCCCCGCCCGCCTAATGCAGACAGGGCCCGTGTGCTAAGCATAAACAATACCTTTAACAGATAACCCTAACCCTGAACATAACACCCAACCCTGTTCCTATTTCTCCCCTTAACACGTAAACCTCACCGTGCGCCTAACTTTAACCTCTTATCCTAACGTTAATGCATAACCCATTCCTGAGAACAACCCCTATCCCATAATTCTAACCCTATCTCCTAGTCATCACTGTGACACCTAATCCCTAACCCTAATTCTAAACCGCTAACCCTAACCGTAACCCTACCTACAACCCTAACACTGACAGTAACCCTTACTTCTAACCCCAACGCTATGCTTAACAAAAACCCTAACCCTTGACCCTATCCCTTCACCCTAACCCCTAAGCCTTACCCTAACCCTTAACCCTAATCCTAATCCTAACCATTAAACCTAACCCTAGCTCTTAAAGCTAACCCTAAACCTTACCCTCACGACTAGACCTAACCCTGACACTAACCTAACACTTAACCCTCACCAGAACCCCTAAAGCTAACCCTGAACCCTATCCCTAACCCTAGCAGTAAACTTTAACCCTAAACCTAAGCCCAACCCGTAACCCTAATCCTATCCTTTTACACTAAAACTAACCCCTAAACCTAACCCCTATACCTCACCCTAACTCTAACCCCAATCCTAATTCTAACCATACCCCTTCATAAAACACTAACTCCTAACCGCTAACCCTAACACTAACCAAAAACCCTAATCACTAATCCCTAACCCTAACGCTTAACCTTTACCCTAACCGTTAACCCTCACCCTAAATCTTAACACTGACCCTAACCTTAACCTTTAACTCTAAGCCTAACCTTTAACCCTACAGTAAGGAAGACCCTTAATGCTAATGGGATCCCTTATCCCTAACCCTAACACTACAGCTAAAAATAACCCAAACCTTGGATCCTTAAACCTAACCCCTAACACTTACTTTAACCCCAAACCTAACCCTAATCCTAAGCATTAAACCTAACCCTATCTCTTAACCCTAACGCTAGCCCTTACCCTAATGCCTAGATCTAACCCTAAATCGAACCTACCGCCTAATCCTAACCTTAAGCCCTAATGCTAACTCTAACCCTGAACCCTAAACCTACCCGTAACACTTAACACTAACCCTATCCATGAACCTTAACCCTGACCCTAACCATTACCCGCACCCAAGCATTTAACCCTGACCCTACCCCTAATCCTTAATGATAACCCTAACACTAAACCCTCACCCTACGCCCAACACTTAACCCTAATCCTGTCCCTTAACCCTAACCCTAATGCTAACCCCTAAACGTAACCCTCACCGTGACCAGTAAACCTAACCATAACCTCTAACACAAACCATAGCACATAACTCTAACCCTAAAACGCACCCTAAACCTAAACCTAACCCCTAACTCTTAACCTTAACCCTAAGCGTTAACTCTCACGCTAACCTTTAATCCTAACCCTAATGATAATCTTCAACCCTAAACCTAACACTTAACCCTAACCCTGTACCAAACCCTAACCCCTCATCTTAACCCTAACCGTAAACCTCAACCCTAAACCAAAGTGTAACCGTTAAACCTAAGAGTAACATTTAACCCTAACCCTAAGCCCTAACCTTAAGCCCTCACCCTAACACTAAACTTCATCCTTAACCCTAACCAGAATCCTAACCCTAAATCTAATTCTCAGACTTCTTACTTTCTTAGAGTTTAGAAAGCCTGCAATTCTCCCATGCCATGCGTGAAAGGAGGCTCTACCACTGTGTCCTGCATGAAACACATGGGCCCATACCCAGAGTATGATAGAGTGGGTTCCCGGGTACAATCCCAGCCCCCTAAACTCCCCCCGCCCGCCTAATGCAGACAGGGCCCGTGCGATAAGCATAAACAAAACCTTTAACAGATAACCCTAACCCTGAATATAACACCCAACCCTGTTCCTATTTCTCCCCTTAACACGTAAACCTCACCGTGCGCCTAACTTTAACCTTTTATCCTAACGTTAATGCATAACCCATTTCCTGAGAACAACCCCTATCCCATAATTCTAACCCTATCTCCTAGTCATCACTGTGACACCTAATCCCTAACCCTAATTCTAAACCGCTAACCCTAACCGTAACCCTACCTACAACCCTAACACTGACAGTAACCCTTACTTCTAACCCCAACGCTATGCCTAACAAAAAACCTAACCCTGCACCCTAACCCCTAAGCCTTACCCTAACCCTTAACCCTAATCCTAATCCTAACCATTAAACGTAGCCCTAGCTCTTAAAGATAACCCTGAACCTTGCCCTCACGACTAGACCTAACCCTGACACTAACCTAACACCTAACCCTAACCAGAACCCCTAAAGCTAAGCCTGAACCCTATCCCTAACCCTAGCAGTAAACTTTAACCCTAAACCTAAGCCCAACCCGTAACCCTAATCCTATCCTTTTACCCTAAAACTAACCCCTAAACCTAACCCCTATACCTCACCCTAACTCTAACCCCAATCCTAATTCTAACCATACCCCTTCATAAAACACTAACTCCTAACCGCTAACCCTAACACTAACCAAAAACCCTAATCACTAATCCCTAACCCTAACGCTTAACCTTTACCCTAACCGTTAACCCTCACCCTAAATCTTAACACTGACCCTAACCTTAACCTTTAACTCTAAGCCTAACCCTTAACCCTACAGTAAGGAAAACCCTTAATGCTAATGGGATCACTTTTCCGTAACCCTAACACTACAGCTAAAAATAACAGTAACCTTTCATCCTTAAACCTAACCCCTAACACTTACTTTAACCCCAAACCCTAACCCTAATCCTAAGCATTAAACCTAACCCTATCTCTTAACGCTAACGCTAGCCCTTACCCGAACGCCTAGATCTAACCCTAAAGCGAACCTACCGCCTAATCCTAACCTTAAGCCCTAATGCTAACTCTAACCCTGAACCCTAAACCTACCCGTAACCCTTAACACTAACCCTATCCGTGAACCTTAACCCTGACCCTAACCATTACCCGCACCCAGGCATTTAACCCTGACCCTACCCCTAGTCCTTAATGATAACCCTAACACTAAACCCTAACCCTAAGGCCAACACTTAACCGTAATCCTATCCCTTAACCCTAACCCTAACCCTAAACCTAATGCTAACCCCTAAAAGTAACCCTAACCGTGACCAGTAAACCTAACCCTAACCTCTAACACAAACCATAGCCCTTAACTCTAACCCTAAAACTAACCCTAAACCTAAACCTAACCCTAAACCCTAACTCTTAACCTTAACCCTAAGCGTTAACTCTCACGCTATCCTATAATCCTAACCCTAATCCTAATCTTCAACCCTAAACCTTACACTTAACCCTAACCCTGTACCAAACCCTAACCCCTGATCTTAACCCTAACCGTAAACCTCAACCCTAAACCAAAGTGTAACCGTTAAACCTAAGAGTAACCTTTAACCCTAACCCTAATCCCTAACCCTAAGCCCTCACCCTAACACTAAACTTCATCCTTACGCCTAACCAGAATCCTAACCCTAAATCTAATTCTCAGACTTCTTGCTTTCTTAGAGTTTAGAAAGCCTGCAATCCTCCCATGCCATGCGTGAAAGGAGGCTCTACCACTGTGTCCTGCATGAAACCCACGGGCCGATACCCAGGGTATGATAGAGTGGTTTCCCGGGTACAATCCCAGCCCGCTAACCTCCCCCCGCCCGCCTAATGCAGACAGGGCCCGTGTGCTAAGCATAAACAATACCTTTAACAGATAACCCTAACCCTGAACATAACACCCAACCCTGTTCCTATTTCTCCCCTTAACACGTAAACCTCACCGTGCGCCTAACTTTAACCTCTTATCCTAACGTTAATGCATAACCCATTCCTGAGAACAACCCCTATCCCATAATTCTAACCCTATCTCCTAGTCATCACTGTGACACCTAATCCCTAACCCTAATTCTAAACCGCTAACCCTAACCGTAACCCTACCTACAACCCTAACACTGACAGTAACCCTTACTTCTAACCCCAACGCTATGCTTAACAAAAACCCTAACCCTTGACCCTATCCCTTCACCCTAACCCCTAAGCCTTACCCTAACCCTTAACCCTAATCCTAATCCTAACCATTAAACCTAACCCTAGCTCTTAAAGCTAACCCTAAACCTTACCCTCACGACTAGACCTAACCCTGACACTAACCTAACACTTAACCCTCACCAGAACCCCTAAAGCTAACCCTGAACCCTATCCCTAACCCTAGCAGTAAACTTTAACCCTAAACCTAAGCCCAACCCGTAACCCTAATCCTATCCTTTTACACTAAAACTAACCCCTAAACCTAACCCCTATACCTCACCCTAACTCTAACCCCAATCCTAATTCTAACCATACCCCTTTATAAAACACTAACTCCTAACCGCTAACCCTAACACTAACCAAAAACCCTAATCACTAATCCCTAACCCTAACGCTTAACCTTTACCCTAACCGTTAACCCTCACCCTAAATCTTAACACTGACCCTAACCTTAACCTTTAACTCTAAGCCTAACCTTTAACCCTACAGTAAGGAAGACCCTTAATGCTAATGGGATCCCTTATCCCTAACCCTAACACTACAGCTAAAAATAACCCAAACCTTGGATCCTTAAACCTAACCCCTAACACTTACTTTAACCCCAAACCTAACCCTAATCCTAAGCATTAAACCTAACCCTATCTCTTAACCCTAACGCTAGCCCTTACCCTAATGCCTAGATCTAACCCTAAATCGAACCTACCGCCTAATCCTAACCTTAAGCCCTAATGCTAACTCTAACCCTGAACCCTAAACCTACCCGTAACACTTAACACTAACCCTATCCATGAACCTTAACCCTGACCCTAACCATTACCCGCACCCAAGCATTTAACCCTGACCCTACCCCTAATCCTTAATGATAACCCTAACACTAAACCCTCACCCTACGCCCAACACTTAACCCTAATCCTGTCCCTTAACCCTAACCCTAATGCTAACCCCTAAACGTAACCCTCACCGTGACCAGTAAACCTAACCATAACCTCTAACACAAACCATAGCACATAACTCTAACCCTAAAACGCACCCTAAACCTAAACCTAACCCCTAACTCTTAACCTTAACCCTAAGCGTTAACTCTCACGCTAACCTTTAATCCTAACCCTAATGATAATCTTCAACCCTAAACCTAACACTTAACCCTAACCCTGTACCAAACCCTAACCCCTCATCTTAACCCTAACCGTAAAACTCAACCCTAAACCAAAGTGTAACCGTTAAACCTAAGAGTAACATTTAACCCTAACCCTAAGCCCTAACCTTAAGCCCTCACCCTAACACTAAACTTCATCCTTAACCCTAACCAGAATCCTAACCCTAAATCTAATTCTCAGACTTCTTACTTTCTTAGAGTTTAGAAAGCCTGCAATTCTCCCATGCCATGCGTGAAAGGAGGCTCTACCACTGTGTCCTGCATGAAACACATGGGCCCATACCCAGAGTATGATAGAGTGGGTTCCCGGGTACAATCCCAGCCCCCTAAACTCCCCCCGCCCGCCTAATGCAGACAGGGCCCGTGCGATAAGCATAAACAAAACCTTTAACAGATAACCCTAACCCTGAATATAACACCCAACCCTGTTCCTATTTCTCCCCTTAACACGTAAACCTCACCGTGCGCCTAACTTTAACCTTTTATCCTAACGTTAATGCATAACCCATTTCCTGAGAACAACCCCTATCCCATAATTCTAACCCTATCTCCTAGTCATCACTGTGACACCTAATCCCTAACCCTAATTCTAAACCGCTAACCCTAACCGTAACCCTACCTACAACCCTAACACTGACAGTAACCCTTACTTCTAACCCCAACGCTATGCCTAACAAAAAACCTAACCCTGCACCCTAACCCCTAAGCCTTACCCTAACCCTTAACCCTAATCCTAATCCTAACCATTAAACCTAGCCCTAGCTCTTAAAGATAACCCTGAACCTTGCCCTCACGACTAGACCTAACCCTGACACTAACCTAACACCTAACCCTAACCAGAACCCCTAAAGCTAACCCTGAACCCTATCCCTAACCCTAGCAGTAAACTTTAACCCTAAACCTAAGCCCAACCCGTAACCCTAATCCTATCCTTTTACCCTAAAACTAACCCCTAAACCTAACCCCTATACCTCACCCTAACTCTAACCCCAATCCTAATTCTAACCATACCCCTTCATAAAACACTAACTCCTAACCGCTAACCCTAACACTAACCAAAAACCCTAATCACTAATCCCTAACCCTAACGCTTAACCTTTACCCTAACCGTTAACCCTCACCCTAAATCTTAACACTGACCCTAACCTTAACCTTTAACTCTAAGCCTAACCCTTAACCCTACAGTAAGGAAGACCCTTAATGCTAATGGGATCACTTTTCCGTAACCCTAACACTACAGCTAAAAATAACAGTAACCTTTCATCCTTAAACCTAACCGCTAACACTTACTTTAACCCCAAACCCTAACCCTAATCCTAAGCATTAAACCTAACCCTATCTCTTAACGCTAACGCTAGCCCTTACCCGAACGCCTAGATCTAACCCTAAAGCGAACCTACCGCCTAATCCTAACCTTAAGCCCTAATGCTAATCTAACCCTGAACCCTAAACCTACCCGTAACCCTTAACACTAACCCTATCCGTGAACCTTAACCCTGACCCTAACCATTACCCGCACCCAGGCATTTAACCCTGACCCTACCCCTAGTCCTTAATGATAACCCTAACACTAAACCCTAACCCTAAGGCCAACACTTAACCGTAATCCTATCCCTTAACCCTAACCCTAACCCTAAACCTAATGCTAACCCCTAAAAGTAACCCTAACCGTGACCAGTAAACCTAACCCTAACCTCTAACACAAACCATAGCACATAACTCTAACCCTAAAACTAACCCTAACCCTAAACCTAACCCTAAACCCTAACTCTTAACCTTAACCCTAAGCGTTAACTCTCACGCTATCCTATAATCCTAACCCTAATCCTAATCTTCAACCCTAAACCTTACACTTAACCCTAACCCTGTACCAAACCCTAACCCCTGATCTTAACCCTAACCGTAAACCTCAACCCTAAACCAAAGTGTAACCGTTAAACCTAAGAGTAACCTTTAACCCTAACCCTAATCCCTAACCCTAAGCCCTCACCCTAACACTAAACTTCATCCTTACGCCTAACCAGAATCCTAACCCTAAATCTAATTCTCAGACTTCTTGCTTTCTTAGAGTTTAGAAAGCCTGCAATCCTCCCATGCCATGCGTGAAAGGAGGCTCTACCACTGTGTCCTGCATGAAACCCACGGGCCGATACCCAGGGTATGATAGAGTGGTTTCCCGGGTACAATCCCAGCCCGCTAACCTCCCCCCGCCCGCCTAATGCAGACAGGGCCCGTGTGCTAAGCATAAACAATACCTTTAACAGATAACCCTAACCCTGAACATAACACCCAACCCTGTTCCTATTTCTCCCCTTAACACGTAAACCTCACCGTGCGCCTAACTTTAACCTCTTATCCTAACGTTAATGCATAACCCATTCCTGAGAACAACCCCTATCCCATAATTCTAACCCTATCTCCTAGTCATCACTGTGACACCTAATCCCTAACCCTAATTCTAAACCGCTAACCCTAACCGTAACCCTACCTACAACCCTAACACTGACAGTAACCCTTACTTCTAACCCCAACGCTATGCTTAACAAAAACCCTAACCCTTGACTCTAACCCATCACCCTAACCCCTAAGCCTTACCCTAACCCTTAACCCTAATCCTAATCCTAACCATTAAACCTAACCCTAGCTCTTAAAGCGAACCCTAAACCTTACCCTCACGACTAGACCTAACCCTGACACTAACCTAACACCTAACCCTAACCAGAACCCCTAAAGCTAAGCCTGAACCCTATCCCTAACCCTAGCAGTAAACTTTAACCCTAAACCTAAGCCCAACCCGTAACCCTAATCCTATCCTTTTACCCTAAAACTAACCCCTAAACCTAACCCCTATACCTCACCCTAACTCTAACCCCAAACCTAATTCTAAACATACCCCTTCATAAAACACTAACCGCTAACCTAACACTAACCAAAAACACTAATCACTAATCCCTAACCCTAACACTTAACCTTTACCCTAACCGTTAACCCTCACCCTAAATCTTAACACTGACCCTAACCTTAACCTTTAACTCTAAGCCTAACCGTTAAACCTACAGGAAGGAAGACCCTTAATGCTAATGGGATCCCTTATCCCTAACCCTAACACTACAGCTAAAAATAACCCTAACCTTGGATCCTTAAACCTAACCCCTAACACTTACTTTAACCCCAAACCCTAACCCTAATCCTAAGCATTAAACCTAACCCTATCTCTTAAGCCTAACGCTAGCCCTTACCCTAACGCCAAGATCTAACCCTAAATCTAACCTACCGCCTAATCCTAACCTTAAGCCCTAATGCTAACACTAACCCTGAACCCTAAACTTACCCGTAACCCTTAACACTAACCCTATCCGTGAACCTTAACCCTGACTCTAACCATTACCCGCACCCAAGCATTTAACCCTGACCCTAACCCTAATCCTTAATGCTAACCCTAACACTAAACCCTAACCCTACGCCCAACACTTAACCCTAATCCTATCCCTTATCCCTAACCCTAACCCTAATGCTAACCCCTAAACTAAACCTAACTGTGACCAGTAAACCTAACCCTAACCTGTAACACAAACCATAGCATATAACTCTAAACCTAAAACTAACCCAAACCCTAACCCTAACCCTAAACCCTAACTCTTAACCTTAACCCTAAGCGTTAACTCTCACGCTAACCTTTAATCCTAACCCTAATCCTAATCTTCAACCCTAAAGCTAACACTTAACCCTAACCCTGTACCTAACCCTAACCCCTCATCTTAACCCTAACCGTAAACCTCAACTCTAAACCAAAGTGTAACCGTTAAAAATAAGAGTAATCTTTAACCGTAACCCTAATCCCTAACCCTAAGCCCTCACCCTAACACTAAACTTCATCCTTAACCCTAACCAGAATCCTAACCCTAAATCTAATTCTCATACTTCTTGCTTACTTAGAGTTTAGAAAGCCTGCAATCCTCCCATGCCATGCGTGAAAGGAGGCTCTACCACTGTGTCCTGCGTGAAACCCACGGGCCCATACCCAGATTATGATAGAGTGGGTTCCCGGGTACAATCCCAGCCCCCTAAAATCCCCCCGCCCGCCTAATGCAGACAGGGCCCGTGCGCTAAGCATAAACAATACCTTTAACAGATAACCCTAACCCTGAACATAACACCCAACTCTGTTCCTATTTCTGGCCTTAACACGTAAACCACACCGTGCGCCTAACTTTAACCTCTTATCCTAACGTTAATGAATTACCCATTTCCTGAGAACAACCCCATCCCATAATTCTAACCCTATCTCCTAGTCATCACTGTGACACCTAATCCCTAACCCTAATTCTCAACCGCTAACCCTAACCGTAACCCTACCTACAACCCTAACACTGACAGTAACCCTTACTTCTAACCCCAACGCTATGCCTAACAAAAACCCTAACCCTTGACCCTAACCCTTCACGTGAACCCCTAAGCCTTACCCTAACCCTTAACCCTAATCCTAATCCTAACCATTAAACCTAACCCTAGCTCTTAAAGCTAACCCTAAACCTTACCCTCACGACTAGACCTAACCCTGACACTAACCTAACACCTAACCCTAACCAGAACCCCTAAAGCTAACCCTGAACCCTATCCCTAACCCTAGCAGTAAACTTTAACCCTAAACCTAAGCCTAACCCGTAACCCTAATCCTATCGTTTACCCTAAAACTAACCCCTAAACCTAACCCCTATACCTCACCCTAACTCTAACCCCAATCCTAATTCTAACCATACCCCTTCATAAAACACTAACTCCTAACCTCTAACCCTAACCCTAACCAAAAACCCTAATCACTAATACCTAACCCTAATGCTTAACCTTTACCCTAACCGTTAACCCTCACCCTAAATCTTAACCCTGACCCTAACCTTAACCTTTAACTCTAAGCCTAACCCTTAACCCTACAGTAAGGAAGACCCTTAATGCTAATGGGATCCCTTATCCCTAACCCTAACACTACAGCTAAAAATAACCCTAACCTTGGATCCTTAAACCAACCCCTAACACTTACTTTAACCCCAAACCCTAACCCTAATCCTAAGCATTAAACCTAACCCTATCTCTTAACCCTAACGCTAGCCCTTACCCTAACGCCTAGATCTAACCCTAAATCTAACCTACCGCCTAATCCTAACCTTAAGCCCTAATGCTAACACTAACCCTGAACCCTAAACCTACCCGTAACCCTTAACACTAACCCTATCCGTGAACCTAAACCCTGACCCTAACCATTACCCGCACCCAAGCATTTAACCCTGACCCTAACCCTAATCCTTAATGCTAACCTTAACACTAAACCCTGACCCTAAGCCCAACACTTAACCCTAATCCTATCCCTTAACCCTAACCCTAACCCTAACCCTAATGCTAACCCCTAAACGTAACCCTAACCATGACCAGTAAACCTAACCCTAACCTCTAACACAAACCATAGCACATAACTCTAACCCTAAAACTAACCCTAACCCTAACCCTAAACCCTAACTCTTAACCTTAACCCTAAGCGTTAACTCTCACGCTAACCTTTAATCCTAACCCTAATCCTAATCTTCAACCCTAAACCTAACACTTAACCGTAACCCTGTACCATACCCTAACCCCTCATCTTAAGCCTAAACGTAAACCTCAACCCTAAATTAAAGTGTAACCGTTAAACCTAAGAGTAACCTTTAACCCTAACCCTAATCCCTAACCCTAAGCCCTCACCCTAACACTAAACTTCATCCTTAACCCTAACCAGAATCCTAACCCTAAATCTAATTCTCAGACTTCTTGCTTTCTTAGAGTTTAGAAAGCATGCAATCCTCCCATGCCATGCGTGAAAGGAGGCTCTACCACTGTGTCCTGCATGAAACCCACGGGCCCATACCCAGAGTATGATAGAGTGGGTTCCCGGGTACAATCCCAGCCCCCTAAACTCCCCCCGCCCGCCTAATGCAGACAGGGCCCGTGCGCTAAGCATAAACAATACCTTTAACAGATAACCCTAACCCTGAACATAACACCCAACCCTGCTCCTATTTCTCCCCTTAACACGTAAACCTTACCGTGCACCTCACTTTAACCTCTTATCCTAACGTTAATGCATAACCCATTTCCTGAGAACAACCCCATCCCATAATTCTAACCCTATCTCCTAGTCATCACTGTGACACCTAATCCCTAACCCTAATTCTAAACCGCTAACCCTAACCGTAACCCTACCTACAACCCTAACACTGACAGTAACCCTTTCTTCTAACCCCAACGCTATGCCTAACAAAAACCCTAACTCTTGACTCTAACCCTTCACCCTAACCCCTAAGCCTTACCCTAACCCTTAACCCTAATCCTAATCCTAACCATTAAACCTAACCCTAGCTCTTAAAGCTAACCCTAAACCTTACCCTCACGACTAGACCTAACCCTGACACTAACCTAACACCTAACCCTAACCAGAACCCCTAAAGCTAACCCTGAACCCTATCCCTAACCCCAGCAGTAAACTTTAACCCTAAACCTAAGCCCAACCCGTAACCCTAATCCTATCCTTTTACCCTAAAACTAACCCCTAAACCTAACCCCTGTACCTCACCCTAACTCTAATCCCAATCCTAATTCTAACCATACCCCTTCATAAAACACTAACTCCTAACCGCTAACCCTAACACTAACCAAAAACCCTAATCACTAATCCCTGACCCTAACGCTTAACCTTTACCCTAACCGTTAACCCTCACCCTAAATCTTAACACTGACCCTAACCTTAACCTTTAACTCTAAGCCTAACCCTTAACCCTACAGTAAGGAAGACCCTTAATGCTAATGGGATCCCTTATCCCTAACCCTAACACTACAGCTAAAAATAACCCTAACCTTGGATCCTGAAACCTAACCCCTAACACTTACTTTAACCCCAAACCCTAACCCTAATCCTAAGCATTAAACCTAATCCTATCTCTTAACCATAACGCTAGCCCTTACCCTAACGCCTAGATCTAACCCTAAATCTAACCTACCGCCTAATCCTAACCTTAAGCCCTAATGCTAACACTAACCCTGAACCCTAAACCTACCCGTAACCCTTAACACTAACCCTATCCGTGAACCTAAACCCTGACCCTAACCATTACCCGAACCCAAGCATTTAACCCTGACCCTAACCCTAATCCTTAATGCTAACCTTAACACTAAACCCTAACCCTAAGCCCAACACTTAACCCTTATCCTATCCCTTAACCCTAACCCTAACCCTAACCCTAATGCTACCCCCTAAACTAAACCTAACTGTGACCAGTAAACCTAACCTTAACCTCTTACACAAACCATAGCACATAACTCTACACCTAAAACTAACCCTAACCCTAACCCTAACCCTAAACACTAACTCTTACCCTTAACCCTAAGCGTTAACTCTCACACTAACCTTTAATCCTAACCCTAATCCTAATCTTCAACCCTAAAGCTAATACTTAACCCTAACCCTGTACCAAACCCTAACCCCTCATCTTAACCCTAACCGTAAACCTCAACCCTAAACCAAAGTGTAACCGTTAAACCTAAGAGTAACCTTTAACCCTAACCCTAATCCCTAACCCTAAGCCCTCACCCTAACACTAAACTTCATCCTTAACCCTAACCAGAAACCTAACCCTAAATCTAATTCTCAGACTTCTTGCTTTCCTAGAGTTTAGAAAGCCTGCAATCCTCCCATGCCATGCGTGAAAGGAGGCTCTACCACTGTGTCCTTCATGAAACCCACGGGCCCATACCCAGAGTATGAGAGAGTGGGTTCCTGGGTACAATCCCAGCCCCCTAAACTCCCCCCGCCCGCCTAATGCAGACAGGGCCCGTGCGCTAACCATAAACAATACCTTTAACAGATAACCCTAACCCTGAATATAACACCCAACCCTGTTCCTATTTCTCCCCTTAACACGTAAACCTCACCGTGCGCCTAACTTTAACCTCTTATCCTAACGTTAATGCATAACCCATTTCCTGAGAACAACCCATCCCATAATTCTAACCCTATCACCTAGTCATCACTGTGACACCTAATCCCTAACCCTAAGTCTAAACCGCTAACCCTAACCGTAACCCTACCTACAACCCTAACACTGACAGTAACCCTTACTTCTAACCCCAACGCTATGCCTAACAAAAACCCTAACCCTTGACCCTAACCCTTCACCCTAACCCCTAAGCCTTACCCTAACCCTTAACCCTAATCCTAATCCTAAACATTAAACCTAACCCTAGCTCTTAAAGCTAACCCTAAACTTTACCCTCACGACTAGACCTAACCCTGACACTAACCTAACACTTAACCCTAACCAGAACCCCTAAAGCAAACCCTGAACCCTATCCCTAACCCTAGCAGTAAACTTTAACCCTAAACCTAAGCCCAACCATTAACCCTAGTCCTATCCTTTTACCCTAAATCTAACCCCTAAACCTAACCCCTATACCTCACCCTAACTCTAACCCCAATCCTAATTCTAACCATACCCCTTCATAAAACACTAACTCCTAACCGCTAACCCTAACACTAACCAAAAACCCTAATAACTAATCCCTAACCCTAACGCTTAACCTTTACCCTAACCGTTAACCCTCACCCTAAATCTTAACACTGACCCTAACCTTAACCTTTAACTCTAAGCCTAACCCTTAATGCTACAGGAAGGAAGACCCTTAATGCTAATGGGATCCCTTATCCCTAACCCTAACACTACAGCTAAAAATAACCCTAACCTTGGATCCTTAAACCTAACCCCTAACACTTACTTTAACCCCAAACCCTAACCCTAATCCTAAGCATTAAACCTAACCCTATCTCTTAACCCTAACGCTAGCCCTTACCCTAACGCCTAGATCTAACCCTAAATCTAACCCACCGCCTAATCCTAACCTTAAGCCCTAATGCTAACACTAACCCTGAACCCTAAAACTACCCGTAACCCTTAACACTAACCCTATCCGTGAACCTTAACCCTGAACCTAACCATTACCCGCACCCAAGCATTTAACCCTGATTCTAACCCTAATCCTTAATGATAAACCTAACACTAAGCCCTAACCCTAAGCCCAACACTTAACCCTAATCCTATCCCTTAAGCCTAACCCTAAGCCTAATGCTACCCCCTAAACGTAACCCTAACCGTGACCAGTAAACCTAACCCTCACCTCTAACACAAACCATAGCACATAACTCTAACCCTAAAACTAACCCTAACCCTAACTCTAAACCCTAACTCTTAACCTTAACCCAAGCGTTAACTCTCACGCTAACCTTTAATCCTAACCCTAATCCTAATCTTCAACCCTAAACCTAACACTTAACCCTAACCCTGTACCAAACCCTAACCCCTCATCTTAACCCTAACCGTAAACCTCAACCCTAAACCAAAGTGTAACCGTTAAACCTAAGAGTAACCTTGAACCCTAACCCTAATCCCTAACCCTAAGCCCTCACCCTAACACTAAACTTCATCCTTAACCCTAACCCTAAATCTAATTCTCAGACTTCTTGCTTTCTTAGAGTTTAGAAAGCCTGCATTCCTCCCATGCCATACGTGAAAGGAGGCTCTACCACTGTGTCCTGCATGAAACCCACGGGCCCATACCCAGAGTATGATAGAGTGGGTTCCCGGGTACAATCCCAGCCCCCTAAACACCCCCCGCCCGACTAATGCAGACAGGGCCCGTGCACTAAGCATAAACAATACCTTTAACAGATAACTCTAACCCTGAACATAACACCCAACCCTGTTCCTATTTCTCCCCTTAACACGTAAACCTCACCGTGCGCCTAACTTTAACCTCTTATCCTAACGTTAATGCATAACCCATTTCCTGACAACAACCTCTATCCCATAATTCTAACCCTATCTCCTAGTCATCACTGTGACACCTAATCCCTAACCCTAATTCTAAACCGCTAACCCTAACCGTAACCCTACCTACAACCCTAACACTGACAGTAACCCTTACTTCTAACCCCAATGCTATGCCTAACGAAAACCCTAACCCTTGACCCTAACCCTTCACCCTAACCCCTAAGCCTTACCCTAACCCTTAACCCTAATCCTAATCCTAACCATTAAACCTAACCCTAGCACTTAAAACTAACCCTAAACCTTACCCTCATGACTAGACCTAACCCTGACACTAACCTAACACCTAACCCTAACCAGAACCCCTAAAGCTAACCCTGAACCCTATCCCTAAATCTAGCAGTAAACTTTAACTGTAAACCTAAAACCAACCGGTAACCCTAATCCTATCCTTTTACCCTAAAAGTAACCCCTAAACCTAACCCCTATACCTCACCCTAACTCTAACCCCAATCCTAATTCTAACCATACCTCTTCATAAAACACTAACTCCTAAACGATAAACCTAACACTAACCAGAACCTTAATGACGTATCCCTAAGCCTAACGCTTAACCTTTACACTAACCGTTAATCCTCACCCTAAATCTTAACACTGACCCTAACCTTAACCTTTAACTGTAAGCCTAACACTTAAGCCTACAGTAAGGAAGACCCTTAATGCTAATGGGATCCCTTTTCCCTAACCCTAACACTACAGCTAAAAATTACCCTAACCTTGGATCTTTAAACCTAATCCCTAACACTTACTTTAACCCCAAACCCTAACCCTAATGCTAAGCATTAAACCTAACCCTATCTCTTAACCCTAACGCTAGCCCTTACCCTAACGCCTAGATCTAACCCTAAATCTAACCTACCGCCTAATCCTAAACTCAAGCCCTAATGCTAACACTACCCTGAACCCTAAACCTACCCGTAACCCTTAACACTAACCCTATCCGTGAACCTAAACCCTGACCCTAACCATTACCCGCACCCAAGCATTTAACCCTGACCCTAACCCTAATCCTTAATGCTAACCTTAACACTAAACCCTAACCCTAAGCCCAACACTTAACCCTAATCCTATCCCTTAACCCTAACCCTAACCCTAATGCTAACCCCTAAACGTAACCCTAACCGTGACCAGTAAACCTAACCCTAACCTCTAACACAAACCATAGCACATAACTCTAACCCTAAAACTAACCCTAACCCTAACCCTAGACCCTAACTCTTATCCTTAACCCTAAGCATTAACTCTCACGCTAACCTTTAATCCTAACCCTAATCCTAATATTCAACCCTAAACCTAACACTTAACCCTTACCCTGTACCAAACCCTAACCCCTCATCTTAACCCTAACCGTAAACCTCAACCCTAAACCAAAGTGTAACCGTTAAACCTAAGAGTAACCTTTAACCCTAACCCTAATCCCTAACCCTAAGCCCTCACCCTAACACTAAACTTCATCCTTAACCCTAACCAGAATCCTAACCCTAAATCTAATTCTCAGACTTCTTGCTTTCTTAGAGTTTAGAAAGCCTGCAATCCTCCCATGCCATGCGTGAAAGGAGGCTCTACCACTGTGTCCTGCATGAAACCCACGGGCCCATACCCAGAGTATGATAGAGTGGGTTCCCGGGTACAATCCCAGCCCCCTAAACTCCCCCCGCCCGCCTAATGCAGACAGGGCCCGTGCGCTAAGCATAAACAATACCTTTAACAGATAACCCTAACCCTGAACATAACACCCAACCCTGTTCCTATTTCTCCCCTTAACACGTAAACCTCACCGTGCGCCTAACTTTAACCTCTTATTCTAACGTTAATGCATAACCCATTTCTTGAGAACAACCCCTATCCCATAATTCTAACCCTATCTCCTAGTCATCACTGTGACACCTAATCCCTAACCCTAATTCTAAACCGCTAACCCTAACCGTAACCCTACCTACAACCCTAACACTGACAGTAACCCTTACTTCTAACCCCAACGCAATGCCTAACAAAAACCCTAACCCTTGACCCTAACCCTTCACCCTAACCCCTAAGCCTTACCCTAAACCTTAACCCTAATCCTAATCCTAACCATTAAACCTAACCCTAGCTCTTAAAGCTAACCCTAAACCTTACCCTGACGACTAGACCTAACCCTGACACTAACCTAACACCTAACCCTAACCAGAACCCCTAAAGCTAACCCTGAACCCTATCCCTAACCCTAGCAGTAAACTTTAACCCTAAACCTAAGCCCAACCCGTAACCCTAATCCTATCCTTTTACCCTAAAACTAACCCCTAAACCTAACCCCTACACCTCACGCTAACTCTAACCCCAATCCTAATTCTAACCATACCCCTTCATAAAACACTAACTCCTAACCGCTAACCCTAACACTAACCAAAAACCCTAATCACTAATCCCTAACCCTAACGCTTAACCTTTACCCTAACTGTTAACCCTCACCCTAAATCTTAATACTGACCCTAACCTTAACCTTTAACTCTAAGCCTATCCCTTAATCCTACAGTAAGGAAGACCCTTAATGATAATGGGATCCCTTATCCCTAACCCTAACACTACAGCTAAAAATAACCCTAGCCTTTGATCCTGAAACCTAAACCCTAACACTTACTTTAACCCCAAACCCTAACCCTAATAATAAGCATTAAACCTAACCCTATCTCTTAACCCTAACGCTAGCCCTTACCCTAACGCCTAGATCTAACCCTAAATCTAACCTACCGCCTAATCCTAACTTTAAGCCCTAATGGTAACTCTAACACTGAACCCTAAACCTACCCGTAACCCTTAACACTAACTCTATCCGTGAACCTTAACCCTGACCCTAACCATTACACGCACCCAAGCATTTAACCCTGACCCTAACCCTAATCCTTAATGCTAACCCTAACACTAAACCCTAACCCTAAGCCCAACACTTATCCCTAATCCTATCCCTTAACCCTAACCCTAACCCTAATGCTACCCCCTAAACGTAACCCTAACCGTGACCAGTAAACCTAACCCTAACCTCTAACACAAAGCGTAGCACATAACTCTAACCCTAA